>NC_084577.2:6352586-6365086 GCF_033978685.3 Nerophis lumbriciformis
ACCACAGGGAATGAGAAGTCATCCTTCACTGTGGTTCTAGCTTGCCATGCTAACTTCCACCCATGGTGATATTCAAAAGGAAGACCTTGCCAAAAGAGACCTTTCCAGCCGGCGTCATCATAAAAGCTAACTCGAAGGGATGGATGGATGAAGAAAAGATGAGCGAGTGGTTAAGGGAAGTTTACGCGAAGAGGCCGGGTGGCTTTTTTCACACAGCTCCGAAGGCGAACACACCTTCACTAAGACGGGCAGACAGCGCCGGACGACATACGCCAACATTTGCCAGTTGATCGTAAATGCCTGGGCAGATATTTCGGTCACAACTGTGGTCCGAGCTTTCCGGAAGGCAGGATTCACAGAACTACTGGACAACAACAGCGACACTGACTCCGATGACTTCGACGAGACGGAACCGGCCATTTTGGATCCCACGCTTGCGCAACTTTTCAATTCGGACACCGAAGATGAAGAATTCGAAGGATTTACGAATGAAGAATAACTTCAGAAGGTGAGCGCTATGTTTATTTTGTGTGTTGTGACATTAACGTTCGAGCAACATTATGTTGCTATTGCTCTACACCATTTTGAATTTTACTATGTTTGTGATTGCACATTTGCGTACATTTTGGGACAGAGTTGTTAGAACGCTGGTTTTCAATATATTATTAAAGTTTGACTGAACTATCTGACTGTTTTTTTGACATTCCCTTTAGCGCAGCGTAGGCGCGGCTTATAATCCGGGGCGGCTTATTGGTGGACAAAGTTATGAAATATGTAATTCATTGAAGGTGCGGCTAATAATCCGGTGCGCCTTATAGTGCGGAAAATACGGTATATATATATATATATACTGTATGTGTATATATATATATATATATATATATATATGTGTGTACAGTTCTGGTAATGGGTACATTCGCACCCACCTGCACAAATGTACTTCAAAATGTAACAATCAAAATACATGACTTTTTTTTTGTTTACTAGGGCAT
The DNA here is from genome assembly GCF_033978685.3 of Nerophis lumbriciformis. Taxonomy (NCBI): domain Eukaryota; kingdom Metazoa; phylum Chordata; class Actinopteri; order Syngnathiformes; family Syngnathidae; genus Nerophis; species Nerophis lumbriciformis. Next base: position 6,353,579 of record NC_084577.2, read on the forward strand.
GCATATATAATATGCATTAGTTTGACCATTTAAAATCAACGATAATAAAAAGGAGATGCTTGGAAATAGCATAAAAATGCCCCAAAAACTTGGAAAAACGCGATTCATAGCGCTACTTTTTGGTGTAACCATCATGAGCGTTCTGTTCAGGTATATTTCTTTTATATTTTGAGAAAATCATTTTCCTAAATTTAAATAGGTATTGATCAATCTTTAAGCTGTGTGTATTTGATTTCAGTTTGCTTTTGACATCTTATTTTTAGAATTGTAGTTGAAACTTTTACAACCTTGTGGTGCGCTCATGATGGCGTTACCAAACTAGATTTCATTTAATGATCTTATTTTGAATATTTATTCCCTTTTTTACATTTAGTATATTTAAATATTCATTTATAAACATTGAATACATTTCAAATATCAATAAAATGCAATTGCCTTCATCTTATAGGGTAATGTTTAGTTACACCAAGTCATGAGCGTAACACTAAGCTTCATCACTTTGACTTGTAATATCTCTAATTCTGGTGGTGTTTTATGCTTTTTTCTTTTTGGAACATATAATACAATAAAGTCCCATATGAAATTATGTTTCTAGCAATACTTTAATTGTGCCTTTGAAAGTAACACTACAATGTCCATTAGTGGAGCTGTACACACACACACACATATATATATATATATATATATATACTGTATATACTGTATATATATATATATATATATATATATATATATATATATATATATATATACATATAAATATACACATATACATATGTATAAATACATATACATATACATAAATACACATATATATGTATATATATATAAATACATATACATATGTATATGTATATTCATACATACATACATACATACATACATATATGCATATACATACACATACATATATATAACGCCATCTTATGTTTGACTTGTATAACAAATGTGTTTTCTCAAACACATGTAAGGACATGGTAGCATCTACAGTTTGTATGCTAATGCTAATAAGTTGTTTGTCCAAAAATCAAACACCACTCCTCCAATTAGAACTATTTTAAATATGTGTGTGTTAAATTGTTAAATACATTGTCTTTCAATGATCATACTTTATTACATAGTATTTTTGTTTTGTTTAGTTCTTTATTCATTACCTGGTTTTAGACTACAGTTTTTAATTCATTAAATATTAGTAATACATAGTGATGCTCCCATAGTAAAAGTGCAGTTTTATTGCTATGTGCATTTATAAAAGGAAAAACCAAAAAAAAAACCTTGTTTATTCCAAATATAGTGTGTTTTGTTCCATTACTCTGTTTATCAAACAGATTAACCGATGGATAACCAAAATAATGGATAAGTGCAACCCTAACTGAAAGTCATCAGTACTTACCGAGGCAGTCAGGACAGCAGGAGCCATCTCTGCGAGTGACGTTGGAGCAGGTCAGCACTGGACATTGCTTTCGCTGACATTTGGTCACACCATGCTGTGGGAAATACAGCAATATTTAATCGCTTAATTTGTGCCTTTTATGAGTGAAACCCATCGAGACAGTCCATGGATCCCAAACATAACATCGACACATTTCCACTTTCCCAGTTGATAAGGCACACAAAAGCAAATCTTTTTGGCAGAAGCAGACCAACACTATTCCTGTTTGGATACTCAAATAATATAAGTCAAATATTTACTTTCTGATTAGTTCAGTTTTAGTGTTTTTATAACCCCTGAGGGAAATTTCTGCCTATCAAGTTGCTAAACGCACCACTGGTCTCTAATTTTATGAAACCCATGACTAATGGAAAATGTTAGATGGAAGCAATAAAGATGTGAGTTAGAACATGTTGTAGTTCCAGATGCAAGAAAACACATATTGCAGTAGGTCATTTTTATATCAATGAAAAAGTGAACGTTTTTAAACAAAAAACAACGCCTGCAGACACCAAAATGCATCAATTAAATGTGTTTTAATCAGCCCCTTAAAGGGAAACTCCACTTTTTTTTTTTAACTTTGCCTATCATTCACGATCCTTAAGTGGGACAAGCACACATGTTAATTCTTTTTTTATTGCATTCTAACTCGTGAGTAAACGCTAAAATTCAACTAACAATGGAGTGTTCAACATGTTCATAAGAATGGTGGTCGCTCTATTCCACCTACATAGCAAAAGCTTTCATCAACGTTTTATATACACACTCTTAGTACAGTATAAACATTATGTGATGTGGTAACGGGCACATTCATAATAACATGTAATATTTACGTATTCTGCTCATTTTAAGCGTTTTAATTTCACAACGTTCGTTTTTTCCTTCAACAACAATCACTACTAATCATGGTAGACTTAATGAGGGACAACAAAGACTACTTTGGGACAAATGATGATCCAGAACCTTCTATTTTTTTAGCCTGAATATACGGAGGCGGAGCTACACGTTTTAAAAGCCGTGTGCTAAACATATCCAGCTCTCGTTTAACACCAAGCATCATACAGCAGTATTGATAAGTGCTAAAGAAGATATACAAAATTCGATTATATAAAAACAATTACTTACTGAACAATATCTGCTGTCACTTTAGATGAAGAATTAATCATAATCCTCATTCAGGTTTATATAAAAAAAAAAGGGGCCGCAAATGAGCGTTTTTTCATGTCTTTCTCAACATCTGCTGGTCTAAGGTGAATCTCAAACTTAAGCAACTTCTCGGTTTATGGCAACAACCTTCTACTATCCATGAGAGAGGCATGATTTAAAATCTAGAATTAACTTTCACCAGCTCACAGGCGATGCAGGAGCTCAACGGCTAAATATGTCAAAAAAGCTGCATAAGCTAGTTAAGTCTCTGTGATCACAGCGACACAAATAATAGGTTGTCTGCGTTAGCGCCTATAATAACAATATCGGTAATACTTGGTCATATTCAAGTTGCGAGATTTAAAAAATGGAGTATTGTTGGTAGTTTTTAAGTTAAAAAGTACCAATGATTGTCACACACACACTAGGTGTGGCGAAATTATTCTCTGCCTTTCACCCATCACCCTTGATCACCCCCTGGGAGGTGAGGGGAGCAGTGAGCAGCAGCGGTGGCCGCGCACAGGAATAATTTTTGGTGATTTAACCCCCAATTCCAACCCTTGATGCTGAGTGCCAAGCAGGGAGGTAATGGGTCCCATTTCTATAGTCTTTGGTATGACTCGGCCGGGGTTTGAACTCACAACCTACCGATCTCAGGGCGGACACTCTAACCACTAGGCCACTGAGAAGTTTTTTTTAGAAAGCTTTATGGGTAGAATAATCGTACTTGCCAACCTTGAGACCTCCAAATTCGTGAGATGGGGGTAGGGAGCACCATGTTCAATGGAGAAGTCTGATCTACAAAATGTGCAGGCAGCATACCCCTTCCCCTTCGAGCTGTCCTGGATGAACTGAAATTATTTTTTCCAATCATTTTGGAACTTGCAAGCGTACTTCTTCTTCTTACTCGTCGTCGCCATGTCTCTTCTTCGTTCTTCTGCTTTGTCTCTGCTATGTTTTTGGACATTACTACTTGCCATAGTTTTGAAGCAATGCATGATGGGAATCCGGATGTTGTGTGTCAGTGTATTAACGTGCTGGCTGGAATAAACACACGCTGAGAAATAGCTCCGTGCCTGCCTACTTTATGGGTTATAGATAAACCTATGGTTAACGGAGACATATATAATAGTCTCCTTTTCAGGTGAGAGAGGACACTAAAGGCAGTGCCTTTAAGGCACGCCCCCAATATTGTTGTCCGGGTGGAAATCGGGAGAAATTCGGGAGAATGGTTGCCCCGGGAGATTGTCGGGAGGGGCACTGAAATTCGGGACTCTCCCGGGAAAATCGGGAGGGTTGGCAAGTATGAGAATAATATACTTCCATTAGCCTCGTATATGCCGTATTTTACGTATTAGAATCAATGAAAAAAATATGTGTTCTTGTCTTTCATTCTTTTAAGTCATCCAGCAGCTATAAACTTATAAAATGATATTGCTGAATAGATGATGTCTAATATTTTTATTTTTGACAGTTCATATATGTTGACTATAATATATAGGATAGAGCTGCAGTGCAATAGCCTTGTTTCTCACAGCTAATTCTGCGCAACTGCCAGTTTGCATATCTTTTCTAGACATACTAAAAACAACAACAAACATTCTCAACAAAGTACATTGTACAATAAGCAGCAACAATTTAAAAATGGAATAAAACAATATTATGTAAGAAAACATATATATGTTATTACTATACTTAACATACTTGTTTTGATTTGTTTTTAGTGTGTATTCACATTTTTTCTTAAAGAATATCATGCGATGACATCATATCGACAATGCCCCATTGCCACAGGTATTTTGGCAATTTAGGGGAAACCCTGACATTAACAAAATAAAAATGTCTTACATTACGATCACGCTTTGTCAGAGATGTTTTGTAATGTTATTCTGTGATATTTGCACCTAAATGAATGATAGTACATCAGTTGAGGAATATGAGGGCGGGGGGTTTGCTGGCTAAAATATTGTGTAAATTATTTTCTAACATGTTCTGGTAAAGTCCTCAATTACAGAATGATTCAGATTATTCAGGTAGACATATCACAGATTACAGCTGGGATAGTCCCCCACTCCCTGAAAATGATCCGTCTAGGGTACACTTATTAATGATGAAAAATTATACCTATCTGCAATTATCGCGATTAATTTTGAGTTAACTATGAACAAATGCGATTAATCGTGTTTAAATAATTAATCGTTTGACAACCCTAGTTTGAACAAACCTTTAGTAGATCAGGCCAAGTGTTTGAATAGAGCCACGGTCTTAGCGTTGTTACTCACTTTGCAATCCTAACAGTTTATAACAAGGCTTTCTACCAAGTTATGAGTGAAGAACGTGTGTGACATCACTGATGCTGGATTAGAAGGCGTGGCCTGCAATCCCGTGTATAGGATTCTTCGTCCCAAAGGTGTTTGATTGCTTATAGTCAGGGTTCAGGTGAGTTTTAATACTTGTTACAGCGTTCCGTGGTTGCAACAAACTCCCATAAATTATTTATCTACTCATAAGCACTTGAAGAGTGCAGACCTCCTATTCTCTCATTATTAAAAAAGTCTTGAATCCAGACAGCTATCTATAGGAATGAAAGAAAGTCATCCAATGTCTTTGTCTCTGTGGGTGGAGGCAGAGAAGCTAGCATAAACATACACAGAGAAGTTAAAGCTCATAATATAAACAAATGTAAGATAACATAGTAGAAATGATCAGGATTAGCCACAAAATGTAATGACTTGTTCCTTATTCAGGGTTTCTGCAGTAATCAGCATATTTAATTTACCGTATTTTCCTTATAGTCCGCCTCATAACCGGGTGCGCCTAATGTAAAGAATACGTTTGGTTGAGCTTTACCCACCTCGAAGCTATTTCATTTGGTACATAGTATGATGATAAGTGTGACGAGTAGATGGCAGTAAAACATAAGAGATAAGTGTAGGCTGCACTATGATGGCAATACGACTCAAGTTAACAACACCAACTTTTTATATGTTCCATTGAAAATATAGAACATTACACACAGCGCTCAAAGAGATGCTGCGCTGTTATTGATTTAAGTAAAGTCTGAATGTCATTAAAATAGTTAGCTTCATTTTTTGACACTTCTTCCACTCCCGTCCTTGCACGCTACACCGCTACAACAAAGATGACGGGGAGAAGACGCTGCCGAAGGTGAGCCACGTAAATAAGACCGCCCACAAAACGACGCATCCGGAAGCGACTGTCAGAAAGCGGCTTGAAGATGATCTGTAAAACTTAATCTATGCAACATTTTGACCAAAGAACCACCATTACATGGCATGTAGACCACAAGGAAGTGTTTTACATTGAGAAAAAAATAATATGACTCCTTTATTGCGCCCTATATGAAAAAAGATTTAAAAAAATAGACCATTCATCGGCAGTGCGCCTTATAATCCGGTGCGCCCTATGGTCCAGAAAATACGGTAATGCTTTTTAATGCCCTTTTTAATGCAACTTAAAACAATACCCATGTCGTACTGCAGATAATTGGTCAAACCAAAGGCACGTTAACTGCTGCCTGCCTCTAATCGCCGGCTTGTGATTAGCTGATAGGATGTGTTAGTCACTGTTTTGATGCCCATTATGCAAAGTTTAAAAGGTCGATGTGCACACACCGCAGAATTATTTTCCGGGTTTACACCAGGTTTCTAAAAGTTACTCAGCCAGCCACTTCTGCTAAAATTTGTATTTCCCGGTTTTTCTAATATGTACTACTTTTAGCACTTTTGCCACAGCATGAGCACTTTCACAGGACATAGCATTCCAAGCACCTGGTGTTCTGACTTTGTGCACCAGCCATAGACAACGGCCAATTAAAGAGTTCAGCCAGTCAATCATCACACACAATTATTTAATGTTTATATAACCAAAATAAAATGTGAATACCAATGGGTTTTCCATCACTTGTATAGGTCTGATCTCAAGGTGTTGCTACCTTCGCTGTTATGGGGAGGCTTGTGTGCATCCGTGACCCTGAGTACTATGCTGGCGGCGGCTAGGTCTCTACTTGCTTCAACCAAGCAAAGGGAAGACGAAGGGCAGGATCTGGTCCTTCAGGTTGGGGGTTGGGCGTGGAGTCAACAACCCCGCCACGGAAAGAGAACACTGTTACAGATTCACAATCAAGAAACTCCAAATTAGCTAAGGTCCTGGGAGAGGATGGACCCACAGCTGTAGAAGGTATGACGACTAGTAGTAAAGCTCTTTGGAAGCTACTAGCACGACGACCATCATCTCTACCAGGACCACCAATAACATTGGAAAAATGGGACGTCAGAACCATGTTTGAAACTGGCAAAACCGCTCAAGTGGCAGCCAAGATGAGACACTATAAACTAGATCTTCTGGGAATCAGTGAGTCTAGGTAGTCAGCCTCTGTTCAGCAGAATCTCGCCATAGGCGAGATGATGCTGTTCTTAGACCACGAGGAAGCAAGTGGTATTGATGTAGACAAAGAGGGCACAGAGAGCCCTCAATGGATGGGATGCACATGGCTCATGGGTACTCGCTGTCTGCTTCCGCACAACATGGATATCAGCCAATTAATGAGAGTGATGCGAATGTCAAAGAGGATTTCTACAACAGACTGCTGACCATCATCCAGACACGCCCAAGACGTAACATTATCGTCACTATGGTTGACTTCAATCCCAAGATTGGCAGCAACAAGCAAAAGTATTAGGAAGTAATGGGAAAACAAGGCTTGGGGAACAAGAATGGGGAAAGGTTTGCCAACCAGTGTGCCTCTCCCAACCTAGTTAGTGGCAGGAGCTTCTTCCAATATAAACGGATACATAATGCGACCTGGGTGTCACCAGACCTAACTACTGAACACCAGATCCACCATATCTGCAAAGGGAAAAATTTCAGAAAATCTCTTGAAGATGTTCCAGTAAGAAAGGGAGCAGATGTTGCATCAGACTACCACCCTCTGGCCGCATGAAGCTCAAGCTTAGGCGGAACTGAGCAGGGCAAAACAGCCAACGCCAGAGGTACAACATCACTGCTCTGAAAGAAACAGCCAGGATAGAAGAGTTGAGAACCATACACTTGAAAAAGACCCAGATTCTGCAACACCAGAACGAGGGAGGGACCATGGGTAAAAAGTGGCAGAACATTAATGTGAATAACATTAACATGTGAGGAAGTGCTAGGTTACAAAAAACGGGCAAAAATAATGAATCTCAGTAGGATCCTTAGAAAGAATCCATTAATCCATTTTGTACCGCTTGTGCCTCTCTAGGATGTGGGGGGCTGGAGCCTATCCTCGCTGTACTCGGGTACAGCCTGGACAATTTGCCACCTCATCGGAGGGCCATCATTGATAGATGGACAAACTTTTACACTCACATTCACAATAGGGCCAATTTAGTGTTGCCAATCAGCCATGATAGGAAAAAGAAGAAGGCAGAAATAACAAATAGCCACACGCGTGCTAGAAAAGTCAAAACTCAAGAACCGTATTCAGAAACAAATAGAATAGTTAAGAGGGGGATACGGGCAGATAAGGGCAGATAAAATAAATTAAATTGAGGCACTAGCAAAAGAGGCGGCACAAAAGGGTAACATGAGGGAGCTGTATACTATAATCTAAAAGCTCTCAAGCAAGTTTCGTCAGCCAGAGACCAGTGAGAAACAAAGAGGGAAACATATTCCAGACATAGAACAACAAAATCATAGATGGGTTGAGCATTTTGAAAATCTCTTGAACATCTCTCTCGCTCAAACACAATAAATATCCAACCAGCCAATAGTTACCTTCCTATCATCTGTGATGTTTCAACGAAGGAAGAAATGTATGAGGTCACCAAGGGATTGAGAAACGCTAAATCAGCAGGGCCACACATCATTTCTGCAGAAGCTTTGAAAGCAGATGAAGTGTGGAAAATGCTCTTTCCCTTATTCCAAAACATCTGAGGGGAGGAGGAAATTCCATCAAAGCACCTTATCAAGCTCCCAAAGAAGGGTGACCCTGTCTTGATCTTACTACACAGGGATAACACTGCCGTCAAGCCCAGCTAAGATTGTCAATAGAGTCCTCCTAAACCAGGGTTTGGCAACCTAAAGAGCCATTTGGGCCCGTTTCAACCTGATCAAAACCTATTTGATCACAATATTGAAGACAGTGTTACATATACAATTTTCAAGAGACAGCATAGTGACTACAGTACACAGAAGCATACGCTATCTGGGACCCCAACAGAGGGATACAAGAGCCGCATGTGGCTCCAAAGCCGTAGGTTGCAGACCCCTGTCCTTAACCAAATGAAAGATGCGGTTGACCCTCATGTCCGAGATCAATAAGCTAGCTTCGGGAAGAGTAAATCATGCACTGGCCAGATAACAACCCTACAAATTATCCTGGAACAGTTCTTGGTAGGGTTGCACAATTAATACAATTTTAATCACAACCACGATTTTGGCTGCTACAATTGAATGAGGGCGATTGTCAGCAATATTAACCTTTAAGAAGCAGGGGCCGAACGAAAGACACTGGTTTAATGTGAGATTGAGTAAGAACGCCCATCTGGGCGTTCCAGATGGGCTGGAACGCCAGTAGATCCTGGCCAGTAGAACGCCAGGATCTACTGGCGTTCCAGCCCATCTGTCGTCTGGAACGTAGGGTGACGACAGATGGGCTGGTCGCCAGTAGATCCTGAAAATATATATACTGTATTTTTAAATGTATTTATCACATCAGTACTCTCCCGTCCCACAGAGAAATCCAGAGGTTGCCAACAGGAACACATTTTAAACCCAGAACCCGCCTGCACACCCCGCCGTTCTCTAGGTGTCCTTTAGCTCAATATCCTAAAGCCGGAAATGTGCACATCAAAACAAGTCATTGAGTTGTGGCGACACATTAAGCACTGACAACACACACCTTCTTTACTCAACCACCATTGTTTGCCGGCGATGTGAAGTTAACAGTCCAAACAGAGTTGTGGTTGCATACAGAACCCACCATCATGCGTACAAAGCCCCAACAAACAGCCACAAAAGCAGGGGCGGACAAAGTACAAAAGACAGTTTACATCCACCTCTCAAAGACACGCCAAAATAATGAACGAAAAAAGTATTTATTTGGACAAAGACATACAGTATGTCCTATAAATACTGTGAGCAGTACACTGTGTTCCTTGTAGCATGTCTTTTGTGCATATTCTTATTTTGTCACTTATTTGCAATTCATGAAGAAAATCTTCAATGACATTTATTTTTTAGTTAGCCCTTTGTCTTTTATAAATTTAAATTGTATTACTTATGACTTATTTATATTTTAGGTTTATTTTTAAATGAAATGAAACCTAAGTTATCATCCTGTTCGTTTCAAATAGAAAGTGCAATAAAAATATGTTTTATGTAACATAATGAATAATCGTGGTTATTAATCCTGATTTCAACAAGATAAAAAATAATTGTGGTTATTATTTTGGCAATAATCGTGTAGCCCTGGTCTTTGGACTGGAACTCACCTCTCTAAGTGAGTTTTATTGACTATGAAAAGGCGTTTGACAGTGTGGATAGGCAGACCATCTGGAGACTGTTGAGACGCTACGGGATACCAGTAAAGAACACTAACATCATCAGAAACTCATATGAAGGAATGACATGCAGAGTGGTTCAAGGCCAGCAGTTTAGCGATGCCTTTCAAGTGAGTACAGGAGAAGGATGCTCTCACCCTTCCTTTTTCTGTTGACAATAGATTGGGTAATCAAGACATCAACTGCCCAGAAGAGGAATGGTATCCAATGGACACAATTGGATGACCTTGATTTTGTTGATGACATGGCACTTCTTTCCCAAACACATGTAGAAGACACTCCGGTATGTAAAAACCTGCACTGCAACAACATAATTTCCACATTGTTGGATAATTTAAAAAAAATTGTATGCTGGCTTGTTGTAAAGTATTTGCGATTCCAAAAGATGCGGAGGACCTCAGGCAGCTTGCAGGTAAGATGAATCTTTACTTCGACACACAAGGCGAAAACTTACAACTTAGGTGCTAGCTAAGCATAGCATGGAGATAAGCTTAAGCATAGGTAGCATGAAACAAACAACTAAACAAACAAATTCAGTTGCGTGTGGCGAACAATGGACGAGCCACTAACAGCATGGCAAGACAATTATAAATAAAGACGATGATTACCCTTACACCAGGTGACAACACTAATCAAAAAATGAGGACAGGTGTGCAGCTGTTGCTCCTAACAACAGAAGGTAAGCAAAGGATCCGTGTGGCGCATGAAACCAAAACACACTAAGCACAGGCAAATGACATAATGCAAACAACAAAGGATATGATCTGGTGCAACTGATCATAACATCCTACTTCCTCCTCCCAATAAGCCAACCAAAGGGATACAAATAAAGAGTTGTTTTCTTGTATTACTATTGTACTCAATTCTTGTCTTTAATATTTTTATATTTATTCATGTTTTTCACCGGCAATGGCTTTGATGTTAATTTAAGTGTAATTTGTTAAGACCAACATTAAAAATCGACTCCCAGAAGGCAGGGGATTCATATCCGTCACGGTTTACCTGACACATGAAACGTGAAGAATTGAGGGGGTGCACTATCTAGTTTAGCCCCCAGATGGCAGTAGAGTGTTGAATATCTTAAAATGTGTTCTGTGGCAATTCCAACTTGGACCACAGCGTCAGTTGCTATGTAAAGTGGCGCTTTCCATCATTTTCAGCAGACTGCATTGCAAAATGTTAAGCCCTTCCTCTCACATGAGATTCACCCAGGAATGTGGCCATATAAATCCCTTTCCTACTGATTGTCATACCTACAGTAGACAGAGGACATCCTGTATAATGAGAGTTATGCCCACATTGCTCTGCTGGTACTTACATCACACCAACAGTTGATGCACTTCATCTCGCCCACCAGCGGTACCC
>NC_084577.2:6370086-6397586 GCF_033978685.3 Nerophis lumbriciformis
TCTGATAGTTGATATAATAATGTAACTGCATCATAAAGCCTACATGAACTTCATGGTGTTCAGGGATGAATATTCTCTCCTATTGCACTATTTTTTCAGCTATAGTTACATTAATCATTAGTAATGTAGCAGCCTAGTTTTGAATGGCAGGGTCCCTGCTATCACATGTTGATAAAAATATAACATTTACATAATAAAAATCAACTACAGGCTTCCCAAATGCTGTAATAAATTAAGCATAATGAGTTGAGCATATGTCAGCATGTGGCCCCACTCTTAACTCTTTTTTTCAAACGCTTATTGCAAACACTTACTTACAGTAAGTCATTAATTTGACTTATTAAGTCATTATTTTGACTTAGTACGTCACTATTTTGACTTAGTAAATTAGTAAATCAAAATATTGACTTACTAAGTCATAATAATGACATACTTAGTATCTCAGGTAACTAGGACTGTTTTGTGTATTGTTTTTACTTTACGGAAAAAATATCGAGATATATATAGTATAACGGCAGTCAGCGGAAAACACAACCAAAAATTGTAGGCTTCCTCACGCGACGGAGAGACACCCTATTAACTAACACATTTTCTGGGGGAAACACTGATATATATATATACATATACATATATATATATATATATATATATATATATATATATATATATAAATATATATATATACATATACATATACATATATATACACACACACACACACACACTGTGTGTGTATATATATATATATATATATATATATATATATATATATATATATATATATATATATATATATATATATATATATATTAGGGCTGCAATAACTAATCGATTAAATTTGATTATAAAAATAGTTGGCGATTAATTTAGTCATTGATTCGTTGGATCTATGCAATGCGCATGCGCACAGGCTACGTTTTTTTTTTTTTTTTTTACTTTTATTTATAAACTGCGACATTTACAAACAGCTGAGAAACAATAATCAAAATAATAGGGGTGTAACGGTACGTGTATTTGTATCGAACTGATTCGGCACAGGGGTTTCGTTTCGGTGCGTAGGTGTGCCGAACGAGTTTCCACACGGACATATTAAGTAGCGTACTGCACGTTGTGTAAACAATACTCAAAATGCCGGACATTTGAGGCATTTGAGAAACTCTGCCCTGACAGCTTCGCAAAAGAGGACATGTCCGGGGAAAAGAGTACGTATGGTCACGACGTAGCCCGTTAGCTGCTAGCATGCTAGCAAACGAGGACATGTCCGGTGATAGCATGCTAACAGCGACCGGGCTACGTCCTGACCATACGTCCTCTTTTCACCGGACATGTCCTCTTTTGCGGGGCTGTCAGGGCGGAGTTTCTTAAATGCCTAAAATATCCGGCATTTTGAGTTAGGGTCACGTGTATTTTCAATGTACGTTCAGGGTTAAGAAGGTTAAAAACACAACAAGTTGTGCTCGCAGCAGCATTCGTGAGGGAGGGGGAGAGACAGAGAGAGCGAAAGAGTTGTGATAAACGCGCATGCGTCGTCAGGCTCTGCTTTTTATCGATAGATTTATCGATTTAATTTGTTATTATCTAAAGCAGGGGTGTCCAAAGTGTGCATTTTTGTAACATTTTCCTTATTTTATTTGGCAAGTTGAACGGACATGGTGCCAGTATGCTGTTTTTTTTCAATAAAATACTGGAAAGGATAGAAATGTAGTTTGTCTCTTTTATCCGATTATTAATCGATTAATCGAAGTAATAATCGACAGATTAATCGATTATCAAATTAATCGTTAGTTGCAGCCCTTATATATATATATATATATATATATATATATATACATATATATATATATATACACATATATATATATATATATATATATATATATATATACACATATATATATATACATATATATATATATACATATATATATATATATATATATATATATATATATATATATATATATATATATATATATATATACATACAAAGCAACCTTTTTCTAAAAAAAATATTTAAAAAATAATAGTGAATAATATTTTTTGTTTTTAAAGTACCATTTTTTTGACTTGTTGCTATACCCTGTAAGCGGTCGGATGCCATTTCTAAAGCAACCCTGTCTGAGAATCCACACTTCTGCCTTTCATGGCACAGGGTGTACAAATACTGTACACTACCACGGATTCTAAAACTACCATATTACCCACATTTTACAACACATTTTCAAAAACCTGTTTTTAACGACGCAGTTTTGGAAAATCCCAAATAAAATCATTTTGATTTCAAATTTTAAATATCCGTTTAACCAGCCGGACGTGACATCATGTGCAACAAAGGTATCAAAATACAGTACTGTTTGATTTTAGAAACCACAGACTTTGGTCGATACCTATGAAAGTAGTGACTTCGGTACCCATCCCTAGTTATTAGGGCTGTGAATCTTTGGGTGTCCCACGATTCGATTCAATATCGATTCTTGGGGTCACGATTCGATTCAAAATCGATTTTTTTTTCAATTCAACACGATTCTCGATTCAAAAACTATTTTTTCCCGATTCAAAACGATTCTCTATTCATTCAATACATAGGATTTCAGCAGGATCTACCCCAGTCTGCTGACATGCAAGCAGAGTAGTAGATTTTTGTAAAAAGCTTTTATAATTGTAAAGGACAATGTTTTATCAACTGATTGCAATAATGTAAATATGTTTTAAATATTAAATGAACCAAAAATATGACTTATTTTATCGTTGTGAAAATATTGGACACAGTGTGTTGTCAAGCTTATGAGATGCGATGCAAGTGTAAGCCACTGTGACACTATTGTTCTTTTTTCTTTTTTTTTATAAATGTCTAATGATAATGTCAATGAGGGATTTTTAATCACTGCTATGTTGAAATTGTAACTAATATTGATACTGTTGTTGATAATATTCATTTTTGTTTCACTATTTTTGGTTTGTTCTGTGTCGTGTTTGTGTCTCCTCTCAATTGCTCTGTTTATTGCAGTTCTGAGTGTTGCTGGGTCGGGTTTGGTTTTGGAATTGGATTGCATTGTTATGGTATTGCTGTGTATTGTTTTGTTGGATTGATTAATTAAAAAAATAAAATAAAATAAATAAATAAATAAAATTAAATTAAAAATGAAAAAAAATCGATTTAAAAAAAATGAGAATCAATTCTGAATCGCACAACGTGAGAATCGCGATTCGAATTCGAATCGATTTTTTCCCACACCCCTACTAGTTATACATGCTGTATATATAGGAAACATAAGAATATGTAAGGCCTGTTAGTTGCAAATATAAACCTCTTGACCAGGGGTGTCAAACGTACGGACCGTGGGCCATATCAGGCCTGCAAACAGGTTTACCAGGCCCGCAAGATCAGTTTGCTAAATACAAAAATGAGCTGCATTTTTTTATGAAAGAAACTGCTGTTTTAAATGTGTCCACAGGATGTCGCAATAGCAAGTCCATTGTAACCCACGTCACACATGACACTGTTTAAAGATTACGTGTCAGCTGACTTTAAGCGCCCTGTGGATTGGCTGCCGCCACGCCAATCAGTGCAGGTGCAAGCAATCAGCTGCTCCTGTTTTGGCTGGCAGCAGATGGCGGCAGTATTGACGCACAATACCTTCTTTCAGTGTAAATTATCCACTCAACAAATAAAATAACGAAACGGTAAGGTGCAAAGACTTAAGTCAACTTGACAATCATCTTCCTAGTTAGAGTTCCGCGCAGCCCTCGCAATTAGTTGAATGCACGATGCACACCCTGAACTCCATTGTGTTTCTACATTTGTTGTGTTTGTTCTATTTTATGTTATACTAAAATCTACAATGTTCACATTCGTTAAGTTTGTAGATATGTTATCTTGATTTCAGCTATGGTGTCATTTTGATAACTGTTTTGTTTATATTATAATTTTAATATTCGAATGATGATAAATGAATGTGTTGGGGCATTTGCGGATTTCAAAACCAGTTGCTTTTCCAAACATTTTTAATGGTGAACTGACAACATGAGAATCCTGTATATAACTGCTTAAAGTTGAATGACTTTGTTAAAACACTGAGACAAAGTTTAAGTTCATTGTGTTCTTCATGTTTTTTCTGAAAATGCACCAATTTTTTCCTCAGAATTTTCCACCAATTTGAAGTGTTTTGCCAAGAGGATTTTTTGTAATATGAACATTTTCAGAATGTGTTTGTTCTATTTTTGGCCAAAGTAAAACAAAGAAAACAATTTAAAGTTGTCTTAATTTTAAAGTTTTGATGCCATGATTTTACCAGTGCGGCCCGCGTGGGAATAGATTTTCTTCCATGCGGACCCCTGCTCTAGGCCCTGTTCACAACATCTTTTTCAATTTGTTTTCTAGGGAAAAAATACAGTCTTATATTGTGGTTAATACAGCATTTTGCCACTTTCTTGTATCAATTTTAGCATTAAGATATCCATTCACCGAATAGGAATATGAGTATTTTGGGCTACACTAGATTTGTAGTAAAAAAAGTTGTTAAACACAATTGAATCTATGAGGAAAATATCACCCCCTGTGGGCTACACGATTAAGTTTTCAGTGTTTATGAAGTAAAACGAGAATCTCACCATCGCAGATCGGGCAGCATTTATCATCTGGCTGGATAGTTCGGGTGCAGGTCAAAACCGGGCAGATGACTGGATCACAGATTACAGTTCGCTTCTACAAAGAAGAAAAACAAAGTCTCCGAAGTAATTCATTTTTTCTCTACTTGAAAGAGATTTTTTGCGGCTTAAACTGTCAAAGTGGCATTTGACTGTGCTTCCTGTTCTTTACCTGGCAGCTGCAGGAAAAACACTTGTCATAGTTGGGAGTCCAGTTGGATCCGTGAGCATGGTGCTGGTTCTCAAAGAAGCAGGTATGAGGATCTTTCTTCAGCTCCTCAGGGTCTTTTACGAAAAGGTCATCAAACTCTGCTTCTTGTGCTCCTCCCTTGTTCCCAAACTCACAGTTGTTGGGGACATGGACCTGGATTTTTTTTTAAATAGAAAATGGTATAAAAAAAAGAGGATGGGATATTTGTGGTTTGTTTGCCACACCTTACTAGAAACTTTGTTGTTCCTAAGCAAAGCTTCTATGCGAACAGATTGCCGTTCATGTGCTGGATCTGTTGCTAACAGCTGCCAGATGGGTTGTAGTCAAAAGATGTGTGCATATAATTATGCAGTGGCGTATGTGTGTGTGTGTGTGTGTGTGTGTGTGCATCCCCATAAACACACTTTCCTGCAGCGACGCAACACCTGCTACCTGTGAAAGTGTGCGTTTATGTGGACTGGTGAGGGCAAACTGGGCTATCACACGCATAAACACATTTACAAGAGGCCACCAAGGACTCACAAGTCTATCTAGCTCTTCTTGTATTTAGAGATTATTGTTGGCAGATATATGGAATTATTTAATGAGGGTTTTGTATTAGTGTTGTCAAAATGAACGCGATATGTGCCTTTAACGGCACCATTTTTTCATTGTGCGATTAACGAACGGTGATCCAGCTGATGTTGAGTCATAGACATGGACATAAAAAAATATACATTGAACAGCAATATCAGCTTTTTAATATAGTTAGTTATTTTTATCCACTGTCGCTGTGAGATGAGTTATAACCTGAGTTCCTAGCTGCTAGCAGCAAGTGTTGCCACGCCAGCTAATCACAAGCAAAGTTGGGCTTGTTTATTTTTTTAAGTTAGTTAGTCGCGGGTTGTGTTTTTTGGGTGGAATTGTTTTTTAACGTGTGGTTGCTTATTTGGGCTTGCTTTTCAGTCCCCACAATAACGACTGTACTATGAATTGATTAACGTGGACCCCTATTTAAACAAGTTGAAAAACTTATTCGGGTGTTACAATTTAGTGGTCAACTGTACGGAATATGTACTGTACTGTGCAATCTACTAATAAAAGTCTCAATCTCAATCAATCAATCAATGTACCAGTGTGTAGTTTGTTCTTTTATGGACAACATTTCCTGGTTGTAGCGCCCCCGGTGGACTTGGCACACCCCCAAGCACACACACGCAATTAATGCATGTGCAACTACACCATAGCCCAGATTGACAAGAAACAAATGACGAGACAGAGGGAGAATTAGTGGCAGAAATGTCTTTGTCAATCTAATTCCATGAATTTAAATTGAAGTTTCAAACAGGAAGTAGAACTGCGATTCCAATTGAAATTGAACAAAGTAAAATTTTAATTCCATTAATTTCAATGAAATTCAAAGGGATAATTTTGGTGGATTGTACAATATGCTTTACAGTATATTCCATACAAAACATTGTATATAGAAATATTTTACTGTGAACCTCAGTAGACACATTTACTATGGAAAAATGTTTTCATCGACAATTAAGAATTGAAAACTTCTTCTAGAAAACAGATAATGTAATTAATATTCACATAAATAAATTACAGTAAGTTAACAGTTAGCATGCTACATATCAGCAAGTTTGTATTTTAGCCAATTTTTTGTGTAAAAATTTAAAGTCATGGAGATTGAAGATTATGTCAGACCCACTCGACATCCATTGCTTTCGGTCTCCCCTAGAGGGGGGGGGTTACCCACATATGCGGTCCTCTCCAAGGTTTCTCATAGTCATTCACATCGACGTCCCACTGGGGTGAGTTTTTCCTTGCCCGTATGTGGGCTTTGTACCGAGGATGTCGTTGTGGCTTGTGCAGCCCTTTGAGACACTTGTGATTTAGGGCTATATAAATAAAGATTGATTGATTGATTGATTGTCACTGCTTGATTTACTGAGCTGCCTGATTTGTCAGAAAATTTTGTTCCCTACTTGATGACAGTTTTTCCAAAATATAGGCATTTGACTAACTTTTTTAAAACAACGGTTAGCAAAAATATTATCTGATAATCTCAACTAATCGACGTCTACACCTTAAATATTAAAACAACTTTTATCCAGCCATCCACATCATTCATTATTAACATTTTAGGCTGCTGTTTTTATCTTAGCTTTGCCTCTAGGTGACATAATGGTGGTTACAACTAAATACGCTTGCATTTCAAGCTATTTAATTTCCAATGCTGCATTTTTTAAAAGTTTGTTTCATTATCCTAAAACTTTGGATAAACATACTTTGCTTATTTTTGTCATATTTTTTACGTCTCAAAGTCGTACTCCTCAGGTAGCACGGCAAGAAGTTATTATGTTTGCACATGCGTTTTTTCAAATGTTGCGTATGTGCAAAGGGATCGGGCAGCTCAGTAAATCGCGTAGTGTCAGATACGTGTATTTCGAGCTATCTCGCAAGCATGCTAAGTGTTAGCATGCAAATATTTAAGCCAATGTTGTAGGCATAAAACTTACAGACATGGATAGTGACTTTCAAACTTTGGAAAAACACTTCAAAATTAAGGGAATTTGTGTTTAATTTTCGTGTTTGTAAAGGCCAAAACCTTTGTTAAATGTGACAAATTATTCTTGTTACTTGGCTATACAGAATCCCACATTCTATAATTCAAATTCTACTTCAACATCCTGTGGGGTGGAGCCAATTCCATTCAAATTCCAATTCTTCAAATTAATTGAATTGAAATTCCAAATTTGGGATTTTGCACAAACCTGGTTTCAATGCATACCAACCGTGTACTAAATGAGCTGACCATTCTGATGCTGAGATGGAAGTGGTTGAGTGTCAGAAAATTACTAATAAACAATATAAAATATATGTTTTTGTTTCTCAGCATTCACACTGCTACTTAACAGTAGTACTTTGCATACCCGTCCACGGATCTCTCCTCTTGGGTTCAGCTTGGTACTGACTTGGATGACGGCTGTTCCTTGGTCCAAGTGCTGCAGTAATTCAACACTGATGTCCTTCAACACTCCCTGAGCCTAGAAGAGGCAAGATGAGAGTGTATTAGCGGTACTGAGATTGTGTATTCTGACTCTATCTTTTGGGAATGTGGACTTTGTGCTACATTAATCTTTCAACTTGAGCAGTGATTTACCTGCGATCCATAAAAACCGGTCAGCAGCCTCTTGTGACTGATGCTGCTGTCATCCATGTCTCCGATCTCAGCGAGGCCATGGAGGTGGGCGTTCACCGTGAGGTCATCTGCCCTGCTGAGGCCCGCCACAACAATCTCATAATGTAGGTGACAAAATTTGTCTACGGACACCCAGGCGTGGCCAGAAGCACCGGTTCTAATTGGGGGAGAAACAAAGTGTCCGGCCAGAGGGGTGGGCAACTCTAGAGGAGAGAGACAACAATTCAATGAGACGGTTTAATGTGTAATAGCTTCAATTGTGTCAAGCAAGTCATTTTTCAATAATTCATACCATGTCTTGGCGCCTCCAGCCCGCTGTAGGGCAGCGCCTTAATCTGGCCCCTCAGCTCTCCCTCTTGGTTGTGAGTTGTTGCCACGTTGATGAAGAGTTCGTTCTGCAGCAGCATGTGAATGTTGCGGGCCTCAAGGCGACTCCAGCTGCCCATTGCCCTGCCTGCGGCCTTGTTGTACTCTGGTGTCAGGTCATACAGCACTGAGCGCTTGTTTCGCCGCCGTGGCTTCAGCTCAATAGTGAGACCGACCACGTCGCTGGTGAGACCCGCAACTTGAACCTAGAGGGAGGAAATAGGTTTTTAGACTGAATCACAATTTTTGCTCTTACCCTTGTCTTAGCACTTCACCCTTGGTTTTGCGCCAATTAACCTGTAATGTTAAGGGAAGGGCTAAGTGCCAAGCAGTGTATAGTCCTCGAAACGGAGTGTAGTTCCGACCACACTTGTAACCAAAAGTTACGAAAACATGGTTGAGCAGAAACCAGATAAATGGAAGTAAATATAAGAATTATTGATTTTCATGATGAAGACACGTCTTTATCAGGTATTCAATCCTTTACTATTCCACGTAAATATTGCCGTGTTTTGAATGTTGTTTTTATTTTGTCTACTTTTAAAGGATTGTAATTGGTTAAAAATGTGTCTGCTAGACTTTTGATTAGGACAAGAAAGTTTGATTATATTACGCCTAAACTGGCCCATCTGAACTAGCTACCGGTACACTTAAGATGCGACTTTAAGGTGTTGTTACTTACGTACAAAATATTTAACAGTTTAGCACCATCTTATCTTGCTGATTGTATTGTAACCAATGTTCCGTCCAGAAACCTACGTTCCAAGAACGCCGGCTTATTAGTGATTCCTATAGCCCAAAGTCTGCAGGCTCTACATCATTTTCTATTTGGCAACAGTCAGAGATACCACCTTGGTAGAAGCAATTGAGTCGCACGTGAAAACTCATCTATAAACTGTAGCTTTTAGATAGACTCTGTTTTAGAAAAGTTTACCTGCCTGTAAGGAAAGGTTACCAGATGGCCATAAATAATCCCTGGTGATATACCAGTCAGGAGGATGCACTAGCTGTTCTAAGTCATGACTCAGTGTGGACCACTCCTCTATGACCTGGATGGACACCTCTTACAATCCTCTGCTTGCCCCCAATAGACTGGACTCTCACAGTATCATGAATCCTTCCCATCCATCCATTTTATACCGTTTGTCCCTTTCGAGGTCGCGGGGGGTGCTGGAGCGTATCTCAGCTGCATTCGGGCGTAAGGCGGGGTACACCCTGGACAAGTCACCACCTCATCACAGGGCCAACACAGACAGACGGACAACATTCACACACTAGGGCCAATTTAGTGTTGCCAATCAACCTATCCCCAGGTGCATGTTTTTGGAGGTGGGAGGAAGGGAACCCACGCAGTCACAGGGAAAACATGCAAACTCCAAACAGAAAGACCCCGAGCCCGGGATCAAACCCAGGACCTTCGTATTGTGAGGCACATGTACTATAAACCCTGTCCACTGTTCTGCCGTGCTGTGTATCATGAATAACTTGCAATAACTGTACCCACTTGGAATCCATTGCAGTCGGTCCCCCAGAATGTGGGTTCAGACCAGTGATGTCATTGTGGTTTGTGCAGCCCTTCGAGGCACCTGTGATTAAGTGTTGAATAAATTATATTTGATTGATGATTGATTGATCTTAAGAGAGCAACACGCCTCCTCCCCACAATGGCTGCGCCGCTTGCTGCGCGGCACAACAAGGGGATAGTGATCCAGATCGTCCCCAAAATCTAATTAGTTGTTCCTTATCCCATTTTAGACATTTCCTAAAAGTCTTATCACAATCCGCCTATAACTTTTTGAGCTACGTTGCTAACTAAAATACATACAAACGTGATTGAATCCATAACCTCATGGCTAATCAATGAATAACAGACAATACAAGTAATTGAAACCCGACTTGTTACGCCTCATGCATCCAAATGAAAGTTCAGTAGCCCTAGGCATCAAGCTAAAAGCCCAAGCTGTCAACTCAGTATCTAGCACACTTAGGCATCAGGGAAGTTTAGTTTACCAACATAGTCTTTCACGTTCACACTGGTTGTGATCGAGTTACATCAGCTTTTTAATTATTTTGCAAAAGTAATAAATCCGTGCTGTGCATAATAATCAAGAGAGAGTAACAAATTATCTATAAAGCTGACAACACAGTACACATTCATTGTTTACTGTTTTCTGACAGCAATAAAGCTAAAAAGTTAATACTAATAATATACCACAATATATTGTACCTGACCAGACTGTCATGTAGCTTAACTTAGGATTTACTGTACATTTGTCATTACAAAAATCATTATAACCATCTTAATAACCATTTTAAATGAAACAAAACATGAAGTAAGTGGTCGAACAGTAAAGCTCTCTTTAAAATTTCTGCCTGCCTCTCTCTCTGCCTTTATTAAACATGACAAATGTCAGCAAATAGCTGGACAAGGCATCAACTTTTTTTTTTAATTGTTTGATAAAACGTAGAACCATAGAACCTGACTTACTGAATGTTTGTATTAAAACACATACAAACCTGATAGCGCACGCAAAGCTGATCTACTAAACGTATTGCAGGAGTGAGCAGAAAAAGGATTGCTATCCATTTAACATTTCTGTCATCATGAAAATGCAGAATATATGCTTATCATCCAAATGCCCATAACACTAGGAGTAGAAAATTCAAATCAAACTGTTTAGCACACACAGAGCGATTTAACACTAAAAGTGTTCTGCGGTAGCTGTTTTGCGTCTTTATTTACCAAGTTTGAAAAGTACATGCAAATTGTCAATTTGCATGCTCTGTCCTACGTATGCTTGTCAACATATATGGACTGTCAAAATAAAAAATATTAGATATCCCATCTATTCAGCATTTTAATTTAAAAAATGTATAGCTGCTAGATGACTTAAGGGCTGATTAAAACAAATTCAGTTGATACGTTTTGGTCTGTGCTGGTGTTTTTTCGTATAAAAAGGTATATTATTAACATATCTCCTATATGAAGAACTTGTTGCGATATGCATTTTTTTGCAACTGGAACATTCCAGGGCATGCTCACAGTTGGTACCAGCATCTTCAATGAGCACATTTTCAGCGCGCTAAAAAAGTGAGTTCCATTGTCGATCACACTGCAGGACTGCTTTTAAAATGCCCATAAATGTGGTACATGCCTGCTGCATGTTTTCAAATCATAGCAAATCACCATAGGCAGGAGCATAGCATGAATGTGCTGCAGGAGTGTATACATGGCAACTTTATAGTGTGTGCACGCTCTTTAGCACGTGGTATTTGGCTCTTAGGAGATCAGGTCCATAATATGTTTTGCTGCGCTAATGTTGTGGTTAATTTAGCACTAAATAACATCAAGGGATTTGCACAAACACTGTTATTACCTGATGTCTGAGAGTGCGGGTCAGAAAAGACGTAAAGTATGCAACACACAGGAGGGGGCGCGGTGGAGGCTTGTGAACACTCGGGGTGAATTCTCACAAGAACTGAAGTAAATGCCCCGTCAGGTATCAAAACAGATTTTGGGAAAATTGATGACAGAGTATTTGTTATTCCCAAACGAATGAAAAAGGGCACTTTTCTTATGCAGGGCAAAACGGCATGTGCTTAAGAAACACTAAGGCTCTATCATTGCACGTGCCTGGTTTTAGCCCTCAGTTTCGAGGCGTAAGACGAAAGCGTAAGGGTAAAGGTGAAGAATTGGGATTCAACCTTAGTCTAGACCTATTTTCTTTAATCATGCATCAGTTTTGGCGCTATAGTTTGATTTTCAGTATCCACAGTATATTTGCACAGTACTGTGCAAAAGTCTAAGGCCATAGTTATATTTATTTTAGCATGCAGATGTACAGTATCTATGGAACCAGATCAAAAAATCTGGCATCGCATTTGTATCTGTTCATTATTGTGTTAATTTTTGGTTTAATTATATATCCTGCTATTTACTGATTTCCTCAAAGCTCACTGTGGCTTTGGAGGAACAGTGTTTAAATTTTACATGTCATATAAAACAAAAATATAAGTGATGAAAAAAATCCATACCTGATATTCCAGTGTGCCGTTATTGTGGAGGTTAAAGACGGCGGAGCCTGTGCCTCCAGTCTTCCCAGGAGTTAATGCATCACCGCTGGACATCACACTCTGGATGGCTGAATCACACACAAATTAACTTATATGAAAATCTATGATTACCGATGTTAAACACATACATCCACAGAGCATCAGCAGTTAGGTCTGACAGCACGCAAAATGAGGCAATGATTACTGTCGAATTTGCTGCTTAGTTGAGGGTTAAGACGAGGGGCTGGTACATTACCTTATACTCAGAGTTAATGAAGGGGTTTATTCAAATAAACAAACATTTTTGGGATATGTCAGATTCTGTGTGAGATATTGCAGAGCTTATATGATCTGGTAATATGGTGCATGAACGAAAACCCACCCAACGCAAAGTATTGGTATGAGGTAACCCTTGCTGAATGTGGTAGGATTAAAAGGATTGAAAGAAATTAGGAGCAGAGGGGGATAACACTGTATGAAAAAGAAAAAGGGGATGGAAAAAGCCAAAACAAAAACAAAGATACGCCCGGACTGAAAGAAGAAGAGATGGAGGAAAATATGACAGGGGGGATAGATTTAAAGGACCGTGTTGGGTTGAAATTCTTCATGCATTACATCACAACGCTGGAACAACTGACACGGACTGGCAGGTCCAGCAGACTGTGACCTTAAGAGCCTGTAAACCACCTTCGGGCATAAGTGTGTGCATGTGTGTTTGAGTTAGCAATCAGTCTTTAGGAGGTCTGACTACCCTTACAGTATGTCCTACGTTCATGTTCTGTATGAGGTGTATGGGCCACGACCGTCCTACCACCTACACACAGAGAGTTTTGGTGGGCCATCGGGGTAAATAAAAGGCTTGAATAATATTACACTATTCACAAAATATTAAGAATATTAGGAATTTGAAGCTAAAATGGAGCATTTATTGCAGGGGGTTCATTTAAAATGAGAAACTGATACCTTTTGTTTTTGGTCTGTTTACTCTGGTTTACGTTGGCACCGGTGCCATTTTTGGACCAAGCTTTGGTGCCAAACCCGACTAAAGACACTGGTGCCTCTTTTCCACTGCAGCAAACTTTTTTGATGGTGCAGGTTTTGTTCATAGCCAGTCTTTTACCGATGTTTACCGCAATCTGATTCTACACCATTTTCATTTTCCGCAACAGGCAATTAGCACTCTAACCACAATCATGTACTTCAACAACGAAGCATAGATAAAAATGCAACCCAACACATTGCTCTGCTTCAGCTAGGGTTTACGAATTCCATGCTAATATGATATTCTTAAAAATTGCGAATTCGCCACTCAGCCCAGCAAGTGTTTGGAAGCACACTGGTACCAAGAAAAAGGCTGTTCTAGTTCAGAACCCCTGTGGAAATTTGATAATGGTAAACAATAGCTCTAAATACCTAATTTGAGCCAGCTCAGAACAAGCTTTTGTGGAAAAGTGGAGATAGTGACTCTGAGGTACACTGAGAACTTCTGTTTGAAGCCTTACAATGGCAAGGTACCCTTGATCAGTTGTTAGGTGAACAACATAATGAAGATGATTCCTTTAATATCAATTCTCATTGAAACCAGGACCTGTATTGGTCCATTCATAGATCACACACCTGAATTTTTTCTTTCAGCTGAGATAGACATGTGCATTCAAATGTTTAAAGCTAAAGTTAAAGTAAATACGGTCAGATTAAGTTCACCTGTATGCACTTCAAGTTCTCCCTGACAAATTTTACCTGAAAGCTGAACATCCCTAACTGTGAGTAATGTATTTATCATGATAATACAGCAGTGTGAAGAATGGAAAGAAAATAAACCATAATTTAAAGATTGCAACAGGAGTGTCTTGATCCAATATTTAACACAAATGTGCTGCTATTTTCTGCTTTTATTGTCTTTTGTGCCCTGTATAGCACCATGGGGTCAAGGCAAGTTGTTTCATATGTGCGATATGAATAAAGCTTGACCTGACTTGATTTGATATTGATCCAATATCAAATTATATCGACTTTCATCTAAACTGCAATGCAATATAAGCGCTCCGAAAGAAGCAGTCCTGCAGCGACATTAGTTGTACGAATTTGAAAAGAATATCTAAAAGTCCTCCAATAAGCACACAAGGTTAGTATCTTATTGCATTTTAGTGGAATAATTTACAAAACGAAAACATGGTAGTATATAGGCTGCCATGAGCTAACAGCTACACCACAGCTAAGCACACAATAGCACACAAGCTAAATATAAGTAATAAGTCAACATTGCTATCTGACACACCAGATTTGTCAATATAAACAAGTATCAAATAATTATAGTTGCATATTACTTACAGATATAAAGACTCAAAGGCAGAAGTGTATTAGACTGTATCCAGTAACAAACATGACCGCATCTTTCAGATTACTTCATCATGAGCATAGTTTAATTAATAATTGTGGCCACTAGGTATCACCAAAAACAATTACCACTCTACTTAAACTTAACGATAGCATAAATCCATTCCAGACGGTTAATAATGAATAAATTAGTGTTCCTCATACCTACCATATCAAACCTTTTCTAACATTCCACACTACAAAAAAATAGTAAAGTAAAGTAAAGTAATAATTATGTATGATTCATGTTGATATCATATTGAGTATATATTTATATATACAGTATATAGGTGTCTGCAAATAGTCAAGGCTCCAATATCAGTATCATATCGGAAGTTAAAGAAAGTTGTATTGGGACATCTCTACACACATAGAACAGTACACAAAAAAACCAACCATATAGTTTTTACAAAGAGCCAATCACATTGAGTCTTTTTTAGTTGTGGGAAGTACTTACTGTCACATGATTTTCTGCCAGTAATGAATCCAGAGATGTGCTGGGGGTCATGACCCTGTGTTGCCACGGTGATCTCCAGCTGACCACGAGACAGCCAGAAGAGTTCGCGACTGTTCAGGTCCGCCAGCACCTCTGCAAAGTCTGGATCCTGCACAGATCGACAACGGTAAGCCAAGACTGAAGATGCTGATTCGACAAAAATAGTCCTTAAACTTCAACAGACTTGAAAATAAATACGAAGCGGTGGTCTGATTCCAACTTAAATTACCTTTTCAGTTTAGTTTAAGTTTGACAAAGATGAGCTAAGCACAGCAAAGCCAAGCAAAACAGTGAGTCGACAATAAAGTCTCCTGCAGAGAAATTCTCAAGCCACATGTGCATCAAGTCTTCAGAAATCATTCCGGACACAAACGACTGTGTTAAACGCATCCCAGGACTCACATAAAACAGCGCCTTAAAAAATATGTCTTGTGTTGCAGTTTCATGCTGACTTTAATTCCTAGCAGACTGATTTCACTACACAATGATGGCGTATTAGTGAGAAATGCAGATGTACGAGAGTATTGAAGAAATGGTAAAAGGTCTTTTATGACCCCGGGGCCTCATCTCAGTATAAATAAACATGCATCATAAATCCATGCAGGGAACGGACTGAAGGGATGCTATAATGATGGCATAGTACGGTGTAAAAACATGATGGAGTCTTCAGTAATATCAGTTACACAATAAATACCTGTTGTGTGTTTTAAACACACTTTTAAGGAGAAATTAAGATGATGAGGAGCATGTTTTTGGATGCTTTGGTTACTCAGCTTGATTCTCAGTGAATCAGATGTTTGGCGTTGTGGCTGGAGTTTAAGGACACTTAAATAGAAGTCATGCGGCAAACTTCTCACATGGTCACGCTCACCGCCAAGCCTGAAAGTGATGCATTGGTCCTTCACGCCATTCCTGGCAAAATTAAAACCAGGCCCTCCTTTCATCAACCACCCCCCTCCCCTCTCCTCTCTCCATCCATCTTAGCCCACAATCCACAAACCACTGACGTGTGAGAAGTGGGGATGCAGTCCATCCTGTGTAGCGTGCCTCCCTCCGTCTCACAAAAACACACTTTCTCTCCTTTCCTGTTTCCCTCCATCTAGTTTTTTCTTATCATGACTCTTGAGTAGTTAACTGAGATCGGAGAGATGGCGACAAGAGCGACTAGAATGTTGCGTTTGAACCACATCCGTCTCCAAGGGAAATAGAGGAGGGGGGCGGGGAGCATGCTGCTCCAACTGATTCATTTTGAAGCATGGACTGAAACCCAGTTGTCACATGCTGGCCTATGTGGAGGAACAGGGCCCAGACCAAAAAAAAACCCACATATTTTTGTGCAAAAAAAAAAAAAAAAGAAAAAAAAAGAGCAGACTGAGGAATTTGTATTTTCTTAATACTCACATGAGATGTGATGTTGGCTCGTATCTCTCTGAGGATGTGTTGCCTGTAAACCAGTTGGACTCGAATGGGAACCAGAATTCTGGGTTCTACGGAAAACGAAACCAAAATTATATTGCAGATTTAAGAATCGTCATACATACATAATGAATTGAGCAATGGACAAAAAGCTTTGTTTTGGCTTTTATTCATATTTGGGCTGTCAAAGTTAACGTATGCAATTAATCACCAAATATATTCATTAATATAAACGCAGATTACTCATGCGTTTTATTTTGACTGCACATGCTCTTTTAACTTAACTGTGGATGTTTACCTGATGTTTGCATAGGCTCGTGCAAAGATGAGTTAGGAGACTGGTGTGCTTTTTGACTAATTTTGCTTAAAAATACAGAAAATATATAATACTCCTTGATATTTATCTTGTATTTGCATATGATCACTCTCAAATCATCGAAGCACAACAACTTTAAAATACCCTCCAAAAGCAAAATAAGTTTTGAGGCCAGCAAGAACACTACCAGGACAATGACACGTAATGGACGACAAACAACGCTAGCGGGGTATATTGGCGGCAATGCAAAGGGCCTCAGACACTTTTGTAGCAACTGTGATAAAACTGAATAATCAAAATAATAAAAACATGGTTAATTTAATGTAAAAAAAAAAAAGTAATCGTTTGAAAGCACTAATTTACCATATTTTCCGGACTATGAATCGCACCCGTATATAAGCCACACCCACTAAATACAAAAAATTTAAAAAAAATCTCATATATTAGCCACACCGTGGATATATATGTGAAATGAGATTTTTACATAGAAATATTTTGTAAATCTTTATTCACATCCCTTAATTGTTTCCAAATGGTGCCAGTAACACGGCAGTAAAACGGCTCATCAAACAAAACAGAAAAGTCATATCTTTATTCATCCTTTATGAGATGAATAAGATTTTTTCCTTTTTTAACAAGGTTCAAGATGTTTATCAGGATTCTTCTTTCTTTTACTTTGTAAACACTTTGAGTTTGAACAATTTCTTAAAGTGGATAATTTTAGTACATTGTTTGATTTATTTGCTTAATCAATTCCATAATATAGCCGTGAGCGAAGAAAAATCAAGAGATTAGCCGCACCTTTGTATAGGTCGCAGGGTTCAAAGCTTGAGAAAAAGTAGCACCTTACAGTCTGGAAAAAACTGTATATTCAGGTGGTCCTTGGTTATGACTTTTTGTGGTCACAACGTATTCCCATAAAATATTAACACAATTAACAACAAAAAGGAAAAATAACTAGTTACATGCATGCACCGCTACACTGAGGTGGGACCATTTTCAATTTACATCTTAATTAACTTTTTCCCTTCGCTATGTCTCCCATGTGTGAGACACACTCTTCTGAAAGTAGTCCGACAAACATAAAGAAAATGATATTAGAAATCATAAAATGCTCAGAAAGTGTAGAAATTGTCTAAAGCAGGAGTGTCCAAAGTTAGACCCGGGGGCTGTTCGCGGCCTGCAAAACATTTTTTTGCCCATTGTAAAAATACCATTAGTAAAAAGAAAAAACAAAAACCCATAAAAAGTACAGTAAAAGAGCTACGGGTGTAATGGAAAGAGAAAAAGTTTGAATATGAAACTCATAACACAATGCTGACATGCAGGCTGTTTTTTCTTTTTAAAAATGTATATAATATACTTATTTTGAAAGTGAAAAATATTGAAAATGCCTCTGTGTCCTTCGATTTTGTTAATGTGTGGGTCTCACTCTAAACAGTTTGGGCACACCTAGTCTAAACTCTTAAATTGCTGCGACCATCAGTGAGAATAAAGATGGTCTTTTAAAACATGAGAAAATATCTTCTCCTAAAAAATGGACAATGAAGCAGCACAGTACACTTTCCTAAAGTAGGTTTCTCCCTCTTGCAAAGCCCTTATCAGTGAGCAAAATCACCAAAAGCCAAAACGTAAGGAGTTGTTGTCTATTTCTATTATTGTTTTGTTAAATTTTTGTATTTATTGTTTTCGTTACTGTTTTATATGTCATTCATGTGTTCAGTGTACAGTGTGAGCGACTTAGTGTAGGTGTAAAATTAGGAATAATTTCTGATATAAACCCAAACTTGCCGTCGTAACAGAACTTGTACGTTGACGAGAACCCCTTGCAGAATTAATTTACTGTATCCCTTAAACTCTACCTTTGTCTTTGTGTTTGAGGAGGCCTTGAAGGATGAGGATGAAGTGGAGGTTATTCTCTGTGTCACTCAGCGTCAACATGGCGATGCCTCCCATGGCTGTGTTCTCCTCTGATGTCAGCGTAGAGCTGAACGTCTCTGTTTACAACACGTACGCATGTTATTAAACTGGAATTGTGTAGATTACAATTCTTTGCACATTTTCAAGCAACTTTGATGTTTTGTAAATACACAGTATGTTGAAGAGGTTCATTTAGCCTACTGATGTGAACTACTGATGAAGGCTGCAGAAGCAAAGTAGCCGAAACTTGTCAGGTACAAAACTTTACCTTACTAGCCTATATAAATCAAGCATTTATAAATACTGCAATACACAAGCGATATAAAAAATCTTTTAGACACAGTAGACACAAGTT
This sequence comes from Nerophis lumbriciformis, assembly GCF_033978685.3. Lineage (NCBI taxonomy): Eukaryota > Metazoa > Chordata > Actinopteri > Syngnathiformes > Syngnathidae > Nerophis > Nerophis lumbriciformis. The sequence continues at coordinate 6,389,433 of NC_084577.2, forward strand.
GAATCAAGGCGACTGGAATTTTTCTTGGTTGTTGAAGACATTTCACCTTTAACCTTATAATCCATAATAGGGCAAATTTGCTACAGAAAGTCATATTCAAAATATTTTGTTTCTATGCATCTATATAATTGATAATTGATTAAGAATTTTGGTATCAACGTGAAGAGCACTGTAATAACTTTGCTTGTTACTGTAAATTCATAAGTGTTAGCTTTCGAATGGTGTCACCGTAGCCCCCACTCCCTCCCTTCTGTTGCAAGTCTCGAGTTGTATGTTGTAATATGTTTATGTGCTTTGCTATGGAGTTTTTCCCACACTCCAGACTGGGCCCACTTAGGAGCCCAGTCTAGATTGTATTTTTTTATCACTCATCCTCCCCCAGCGTTTAACCTTTTCCCATCTTTTATGGGGTGATTGTGGCGACCCATCAGCGTTCCTGTTCTGTAACCTTGTACACTGTTTGTTTGTCTAATATTGAATGGGATTGTGCTGAAAACAAAGTTTCGTTGTACTTGTGCAATGACAATAAAGACCTACCTACTACCTACCTACCTGCAAGTTTATATCATTAGTGTTTTGTTTTATGTAACTCTTCATGACGTATGCTGGTGTCAAACTGCTCGCTTATTTTTTAAGTTTAAATGTTCAATTAGCGCTGCTGTTTTAGGGCTTCACTTTTTTTCCAACACAGAGAGACACCATGTTCAGTCAGGGCCATGTGGTTATGTTCCAAATTGGACTGTCAAAGTTAATATGTTAACTCATGCGATTAATCCCCAAAAAAAGATGCATTAATCATCTTAATCATCTAAAAAACACAGATTAATCACGCAATTTATTTCTAACGGTTACCTGAAATACGGTCAGTGTTCAGATCAATACATACCTATGTCAATGCCAAGATGAGTGAGGAGACTATGATTGGTGTGCTCTGTGGTAAATACACCCCGACGGACCTTTATATAAAACTGGTACCACGTTTCCAGCAAATAATTGACGTGCATTAAGGTAAATTATTTTTTAAATGTTTATGTATGTCTTTCTAACTTAAAATTGCATTTGTGTCAAAATATCAGGGTCATTTTAAAGCTAATTTTATGCAAACAAGAAATTTGCTGTGATGAATGTAAATTAATCAAAATTCAAAAGTGTGATTAATCTGATTAAAAATTAACTGTTTGACAGCACTAGCATTAAATAAATCACACATTTTTATTATTGTTATAATAATTATTAGACTCCTTATTGTCATGTTCTGCGTTAAAAACATATTCTAAAAGTATTTCTGTTGTTCTTTATGGTAAGTCTCCAAGAGATGTTTTGATAGATATTAATACAAATTCTGGGGCCTTCATGGGAGCAAAAGAGCAGCGTGATTTCTGAAGTAAAATAGCATAGATAGTTTGTTAATGAGGCAGCTCTTTTAAGTACAAACAAACATTGTTGTTTGGCGTGAATCACTATTTTTTTGTGCAGACCTATTGGGTTTTGGATTGTCTTCAGTTTTCCTAAAATTGGTTTGGTTGAGCTTTTAGCTTTTCCTCGAGCAATGTGGATGTATATACCGGTAATCTGTATATTGATAAAAGCGTCGCGCAGCAGTTACCATGGCGACACAAATACTACCATGCTGCCCCCTACCTGGGGTGCAGTGGGTTTAAAAGGTTAATCCAAAAAGATTTATTCAGTTCTCAATCTTAGTGCACTTAATTTTCTTTCTAGTTGTCTTGATTCCACCCTCTCGTGCAAAGACAATGGGCACATTGTCATGTTTGCAATTTTAAATTGCAAACATGTCCCACAAAGGCTCACCAGCAAACAGAGCCCTGTGTTTGATGATCTTCCCTTCCACCTCCTCTTGTCGGTTCGTTGTCGTGCTCATGCTGATGCGCATTTGCTCGTTCTGCAGCTGTCGCAGGAGAGGCTTTGCCAGGTTTTTCCACACACCACAGATCTATGTGATGCAAAACACAAATATACTTAGGTAAACTGTGCGAACAAGAATGTTAGGATATCTAATTTAAGCCATTCTAAACAGTGCCTGTAGAATAACATGTGTCCAACCAGACTACCAAACAATATCCCCATTCATCCAGGTCATTGTATTTTTAGGCATTTATGAATCGACTGTAACCGGTCTGTTCATCTGCGCAGTCTTCTTCAAATAATCCTCAATAACTATAGGAAAGCTCTCGTCTACATTAGGACCATAGTCTCAGTGTTTCCCATACGTCCATCCATCCATTTTCTACCGCTTATTCCCTTTGGGGTCGCGGGGGGCGCTGGAGCCTATCTCAGCTACAATCGGGCGGAAGGCGGGGTACACCCTGGACAAGTCGCCACCTCATCGCAGGGCCAACACAGATAGACCATACGTGTATTTATTTATTGCAGCCTGCCACAAATCAAAACATTTCGCAATGTTTTTTTTTCTACAATGTTTTTTCTTCCTTTTTAACTTCAAGGTAACACTTTGACTTCCAAGTAATATATGAGCTGCTCTCAATCATGTTTTACATATAACATTGAGTACATTATGGGTCTGATCCACCAAAGTTTTACGTGTATAAAAACATGTGACATGTAAACTTCATAGCAGACGCAAAGCTGATCTACAAAACGTGTGTGCAGAGGATGGTGTCTCTTAAAGGGGAACCACACTTTTGGGGGGAATTTTGCCTATTGTACACAATCATAATGAGAGACAAGAAGATGGATGTATTTTTTTAAATGGATTTTAACTCTATTTAAATGTAATTAAAAGGCCCAATCCCAATACACCCCCTCACTCACTACCACTAGCCCTCACCCACTACCACTACACCCTCCAAATTAAGTAAAACGGGGTAGAGCTTTGTAATCTTCCCTCGAAATTAGGACACCACTTGCTACGTCACTACATAGTTTACGTCTGGGCACGTAAGCGACTACATAGTTAGTTTGCACATACATCCCACCTAGAGTTTGGTACCAAAATGTATATTATTATGTATTTCAATACTTTTTGATCTATTTAAATGTTTATCTACATTTGATGCAACGATGGTAATGCTGTATTGGATGAAAAAAAGACTACGAGTGTTTTCCAAAGGCAGTAGTAAGTTTTTAATTAATTAGTACCACAGTACTATATTAGTAGCGGTGTACTGTAAAACCCTATGGTCCCACCATTACACAACAAACCCGACAACAATAGAGTTAACAGCTAAGATCGTTTTTTTACATTCATCATGTTTCGGTTGATGAATAACCGAACTACACGGAGAAGAAGCCGCCATCTACGACTGATGTCTCTTGTGAATTTTTTGAAGGTATGTAACGTTAATGCTTTCACATTCGCAAGTTTTAAAGTTTTAGTATTTAAGTAGTATTTATTATTTAGTATTTTAGCCTCACGTTAGCTAGCGTGGCTAGCTGGCAAACATTACAAACTAACATTCAAACTAACATGTAATATATTACATAGTTTATGCAGATATTGTCATAACTCCTCGTTATGCCCACTACCCCTACATGCAAACAGTCATTGGCACACCACTACCTTTACGGGAACGCGCAAAATGTGGGCCTAAAAGTCTGCTTACTATGGAGCCAATAAGAGGTCCTCTATTCCGCTCATAAAACCCTCTAAATAACCATTCAAAAACCGCCAACAATACTCCATTTAAATTTCGTAACTTGAATATTAACCAAGTATTAGTGATATTATCATTATAAGCGCTAACACAGACAATAAGCGCTAACACAGACAATCTATTTATAGCAGCGCCATGATCCGAGGGAGCTAACTTGCTTGGGCTGCTTTGTTGACATCGGCTGGTAAGCTGCTTTCTCGCCTCGGAGCTCGTGAAAGTTTATTCTGGACCATAAATAATGTCTCTCACCTTGATAGTGGAAGGATGAGGACATAATCCGATGAGTTTGTCAAACTACACGAAAAGACCCTTAGTTTTACCCCCCTTTATTCTTTGTGAGGATTATGAGTCATTCTTCATCTAAATGGGAATATATGAACATCCTAACAGTTGGCATCCTAGTGAAAGCAGACATTGTACAGTAAGTGTTGTTTTATTATGTTTGTTGGCTCTCATGAAGCCTGCATTGAGCAGTAATCAGTGATGTTGTTTGGTTTGAGCAACATGGTTCCATAGCTAGTTTTAAGTTAAGTTAGTGTTGTTGGTGTTTATCTATAATTTATGCAAACTTTTGTGTGCAATAGCGATTATTAATTATAGTACTAATTATAGTTTTTCATAATGTTTTACTTTTGTTACTATACATAAAAATCTGCACTGCAACCACATGATTTCCTCCTTGTGAGATAAATAAAAGTCTATCCTATCCTAGTCGGCAGACAGCGCAGTACAGCCGACTGGCCTAGAAGTGCAAAGTTAGCAGTCAATATTTGTTTTCACAAATTTTGGGTAAAATATTAGCCTCAAAGTAAAAATGGTTTTGCTGTTTTATGTCAATTTTGTTCTTTTAGAATCTCATTTGTTAAATATTTCTACAAGTTTAAAACAATTGTGATGCTAATTTTCTTTAGCCTGTCAATGTGTATATCTTGGATATAATGTATTTTTGCATTCAGCGAGCACAATAAGCTAGTGCCAACCTTTAACCTGTAAAGTTGCATTGCTTTTTTTCCCATCTTTGCCACGTTGTATTGTTGATTTAACATGGTTCCTACATTTCTGTGTACTTCACATGTACATTAATGTACTTTCCTTTCTGTGCTTATATTTTTACAGTAACTTAATTGCGGAGACTATAAATAAACAACCTCAAGTTGGAAGTTGTTTTATCTACTTTGAAGGGCTTTTTACCTATCTGCCAAACTATATTACAAAATTCAGGGAGGGCAGAATAATATATGTAAATAAACCCATGGGTGTACAAATGGCAGTCTGTTACATTGTAACAACAAAATAAACAGTAACAATTGAAAAATAAAGCATACAAATATAATGTAACAAGTTGATACTAATAACTAACAATAACCAAAAGATGTGTGTTTAACCTTTTTTGTCTTTAAAAAAATTGCCAAATTGTGCAAATAATGTGATGATGACATCCTGATTCCGCCCCAGACACTAATACATTGCTTTTGTGTGGGAAACGCTGAGGGCTTAAACTACTCAGATTCAAATAACAAGTGCTAAATAGCGTGTACAAACGTGTTGCAACATGTTGTGTGTGATCTACTAAGACTATGTGTACAATTGATAACAAATTAAAAAGTGGTGCGCACCGCCCTATTTTAAAGAGGTTTTGGCATGTATACGGACTGTCCCATGGATGCAATAAAATCCCTCCACATTTATGGCATCATTTATGACATTATCAATGGCGCTCTCTCTTTTGCTCATTCAAGAGACGCAATTATCTGCGCACAAGCTTAGTAGATCAGCTTTGCGTGCGCGAAGGTTGCGCAATATAAACAATATACAATATAAATGATGTAAATTTTGCCAACGATGGTGCTTTTAATACTATTGTATATTGTGATAATGCATATTGATGACACATTCTAGCTAAAATTTAGCAGTGACAAGCAAATGCACGCATCCTGAATGCAATGTAGCCTCCTCGTTATCGAGCTAGCGGTGCAAAGTCACTTCTAAGTCAGTAATCATCGCCTCCATGGCGGCAAATAAACTGAGTTTCTTACAAGGAGGACGAGAAATAGCTAAACATGCTTCACTAAACACCGTAGGAAAATACAAAAAGCCATGCTAACCGCTAACAGTAAGTTAGTGCTCTTGAATGTAAACAAAATGGGTGGATCGGTACAAATATGGACTGTAACAATAATAAGTATAAGAGCTGTATATAATCGATACCACAATGTGTAGATCAATATTTTTAGTATCACAAAATCTTTTGTCATTTTTGTTATTGCTTACAAACTTAGGAAATAAGTCCCTGGACACAGGAGGACTTTGAGGGCAAACATTTAAATCAGAGCTAAAAGTAGGGAATTATTTAAATATTTAAGTGATTTTGTTACAGCACCATCCTATGTTTTTGTCCGATTGTAATTTCAGTCACAAATTTAATCGGGGCGGTATAGCTCGGTTGGTAGAGTGGCCGTACCAGCAACTTGAGGGTTGCAGGTTCGATCCCCGCTTCCACCATTCTAGTCACTGCCGTTGTGTCCTTAGGCAAGACACTTTACCCATCTGCTCCCAGCGCCACCCACACTAGTTTAAATGTAACTTAGATATTGGGTTTCACTATGTAAAGCGCTTTGAGTCACTAGAGAAAAGCGCTATATAAATATAATTCACTTCACTTCACTTCACTAATCATTTGACGATCTTGAAATTTTTAAATATCAATGTAAGCATTGGTATGGCCATTACTGCCCCTGTACCTACTTGGTATTGGATCGTTACACCAGTTTGTTGTATTTCCCAAAACTAATATTAAGTATCCAAACAACAGAAGAATATATGTGCTTATTACATTTTCACAGAATTGGAGCTAGAACCAGATTACAACAAAGTAGCCAGATATTAAGTAGCTTAATAATAATTTTGAGAAAATAATACAACCAGAAATGACACAATATTTTACAGCCCTATTAGGAGCATTTGTAACCTGTTTTGAAATAATTCAATTGTTATTTACGTACCAAATAATACTAAGCGATATACTGTGTATTTTTTTTGCAGGAGGCTGCAAAATATAATGGCGATATAGATTGTAGGCCATATTGCCCATCCCTACCGTGCGCTATCAAGCTTGCATGTGTTTTAATACATGCAAACCTCTAGTAAATCAGGTCCTTAGTTTATAGGGCTAGAGCAGTCCAGTTGCAATCGCTTCAATGCCCTGAAAATACATACATCAAACTAGTGACTTTTCTTTCAACCTCCAGGTTGCAAGTGAAGAAATGTGGCCTTGTGCCGGCACCTCATAACTCAAGAGTTCAGGAGTAATCTCCATTCTAATTAGTGATACTGTTTGTCCCTTTGCTAGGCGGTGATGTAACGTGTGAAAAATCTTCTCCTTCCCAAAAGCTTTGCCCCGGCGAACTCCCTCATCACCTCTCATTCCTTTAATGTGCCGGAGTGTTTTCTCTACGGCCCGTCTGGTGTTTGACACTGACATTTATCTAAAAATAATAATAGGCCAATTTCTGGGACCTGTGTTTAAGAGGCTCCTGACTCGCAGCACTGTGTGTTCTGCCTGAAATGGAATGTGGAGATATGTGTATTTTGGCAGGAAGCAATATGTAGTGATAGTTTAAGACATTGGTGAGTATGCGGACATACATGCGAGGGATACTACTGTTACATGGGTAGAACCGTTGATGGATATACGGGGACGGTCTTTGCATTTTCAATGTGACTCAGTGTTGCACACTTGAGACACATACCCAGAGATGTTACATTTTCTGTGTGCGAGTTGAGTAAATGTTGATCGCAACGAGAGTGGCGAATGTTTAGAGCTAGTGTCACTGTGTGCTTGCATGTTGCAGCTTGAGTTATGGCAGAGAAAGCCACAGAGTCAGCGCATACATCATGCGAGAACTTTTACTCTCGCTCTCAAGAAACAAGCAAATAGGCATGCACACATCGTACACATGGAAGATGAAGCCTTACCATGTCCGACTGTCCCTTAGGGACTTTGTACTCAAAAGCAGTGATACCATCGGAACCCAAGAAGATGATTATACCGGGGCGGGCCATTCTGTAAGAACAGCAGATAATCGTTATGAAAGTAAAATTAGGTGCTTTGGCTCCTTCTTAGCAAATGTTTACTTCTGGTATGTGATGGAGAAGGCCAAGCTCGTTCGGGTCAGAGAGAAACGAGCTTTGGCAACGCCACTGGTGCTGGGCAGCCATGATTCTGTCACTCCTGTCAATAGTGCAACAAATTCTGCAAGATGAGAGCGACAGTGAGTAATATAGTCATGAACACATACTTGGTTGAAAAATGGGCAGGTTTTTTGTGTGTGTAATGAGCCAGTATTTCGACTGCGGGTGTTTTTCTCACCAGTGCGGCTCTCTCCGGGGCCCATGTCCTCTGAGCTCAAGTATGACCTATCGTTGTTGTAAGATTTGTGGAGGTCGTCTTTCCCTTTACCCTTCTCGTGGAAATACTCAAAGCTGTCCAGCATTGGGTCTGTTAGTTTCTTGTCCTCCT